>NW_020538040.1:143285021-143319672 GCF_003426905.1 Ctenocephalides felis
CAGCGCTTCTATGAGTGGTGCTTCCTGTGGCTTAAGGCAGCGGCCTGATTCAGCACCCACTATAACTACACTTTACCACTTCCCACGACGGGATATGAATTTTATCATCATCACCGCCACCATCTGGCTTATGTGTTCGAGACAAGGCTATCAGATAAACCAGTACGCTCAGAATGGAGCGCCAGTGAGTTTTTTCGGACCAGTGGGGCGTCCAGTGAGGGTTATAGCGTAATGAATACGCCAGTAGCGTCGGAAAACCTCTCTTACTTCGTTTGACGCGATATTAAACGACTAATGGAGTTTTTATTTGTTTCAACGATGATTGCTTTTATGTACGAGTACAGCGGCAAAGATCTATGCATAAAAATTTATATACGCTGATCCGGTCAAACGGCCTTGCATTATAGGTGTAGCCCGGATAATCATATACTTACAATATTTTTGCTATAGTTTTTACTTTTAAACTAAATTCTAATATTTGGGCGTGAAATTGTTATATAATACTGAAACTCAATTTGCTATAAAAATACATTTAACAATTCATAATACCTTCACCAAATTGGCATTGTGTTGTTTTAATGTTTAATCTACTCGTTTCAATTCCGCTTTATTTAAATAAAATTATATATTAGGTTGTCAAATATCTCCCTTCCGCTTTTTTGCTCTTGGTTTATAATACAAAAAGGCGGAAGGGAGATGTTTGACAACCTAATATTTTTAATTGCTTGATTTTAAGATTATAATTATTTGAACTAATTCAAAACCTGAGGTGTGTATATAAAGCCATGAAATGTCTAAAGGTCTGATATCGCCTGGTGTGTCCGTGCCGATAGCCGTCCCAAGGCAACACCCAGAATTGAGCGTGCAGTATTGGCCACGTCTACAGTGATGTAAAACACCACAGCTATCCAAATGGAATTGATCAGTTACACGTAATATAAATACTTACGTATTTAGATACGTAATTAATTACTTGAAAACCTTATGCTTCAGAATTTTTCTTTATAAAACTTTTTACAACATTCATATAAAATTGTAAAATTTGAGTACTGACAAAACTTGCGAGTGAAACTGTATTTATGTTTTCTCAGTATTTTATTAAGTTATTAAATAATGTATGTAAATAATGTGCCATCATTAGACTTAAAAGATTATTAAAAAAATATGACAAGTTATACTAGTTCGTTTTTTCTCTAAAGAAAAACATACCATCCTACATATATACTAGTTCAATTTGTATGAAAATCAAAGGATTTATTTTATTCTCTTGTAAGGTACAGTAATTATATTATATTTATAAAATACCTAGAAACGTACTAGAAAACGTCCACGATTCGGAGCTTTTGTACGTCTATAAAAATTTGATTATTAGTATAAAGGTTCATGCACATTTTTGTTGTTTATAATCATACTAGCAATATTTTCCCAAATGTGAGTTATATTCTACGCATATATATATGTATATATATATATATATATATATATATATATATAATATAATGAATTGTCTATCATTGTTTATATGTAAAATAATCTTTATCATTAATATGTATTGTACATATATATTTATTACATAATATAATCTAAAGCAAATCTATTACATTTTTGAGTGTAGTACTGTATAGCAAATGTAAAAAAATATAATATGTTAAGTGACTTTTAATCTATGTACAAAGATTGATATGACTTTGTTCAAAGAAGTTTGACTCATATTCTATTAATATTATTTAACTAGAGATTAATTTGGATCGTAATTTTCGACATCATCAATTTAGAACATTCTGCAACTCACATTAGTATTTGGCTTATAAATATTAGTATATTTAAAATTTTAAATTTTTCGAGATAAGCCTTAATGTGTGTAATATATACTGAACGAATGCCATGCTTTTTGTGAGAACATTATATTTATGGAATTTTTTACCATATTTAATATTAGATTCGCCTGAAATTTATTAAAATATTTAAAACATATTTGTTACATAAGTCTTTCTAAAAATGTATCATTTAGGACCCAAGTGAAACGTGCATTACCATACTTCCTATATTTGTGATTTTTTGTTGTATGTTGCATTAATAGATGATTCGCCACTAATCAGTTTTTATCTTTTAATAGAAAGTAACTTATTTTTATATTGTAAACACATAAAAAATATTGAAAAAATACGAGAATAATAGGCAATCCTTTTGTTATATTTCGAGATTCAAATTGATTGGCAACGTCTTAAAACGTGGCAAATATTTATTATGCTGAAAACATCGATTAACATACCCCTATAATTAATTATTAATTATTAACCCTTTCGTTACGAATGTCGTCTCTAAACGCCATCCACATGACGTTCCTTACGTATGGATGTCGTCGTTGGACAATATCCACATTACGTGCTGCGTGTACAGATGTCGTCCCTGGACGACCTGCTATGTTTGCCCTTGCTTTAAGATTTATCGCTGTGTTAAAGTATTGAGAATTTTAGTCTATTGCAGCAATTTCTAGTTCATTGGAAGGATTTTTAATTTTACACATTTTTATCGATAATCATATAAATATCTTAAAATTTGTCTTTGTATATCCCCATTCAGTAGTGCAACTGAGCGACACGCTGTTCCCGTAGCGAAAGGGTTAAGAACTCGGTATCATGAAATTTTCAGTTTTGCAATGTTATAATAAAAAAATGCAGACGTGCTAAGATAGTATAGTAAAATACTTCAGAACTTTTGAGTACAAATGTATAAAGACACCTATCATTATTAACAATAATTAAGAGTCCATTTTTTTTAAACTAATATTGTAAAGCCGTAGATGCCGTAATATTGTAAAGCTCAAACATGAACTTTTTTCAGATAATTTTAACAGAAGAGCACCGAAGTAGTGCATGATGCCATTTGAAAAAATGTTGGATATAAAATAATTATATTAATATGTGTGAAAATAACTGTATATGATGAATATTTATGCATCATCATCATTTAATTGAAGAAAATCCCGTTAAATTAAATGCATTGATCTGTCAATGCATATACATTTTATAATATATGTAGATATAACATAAACGTATGTGAGAAACTTAATCTGTGTTCAATAAAAATGATGTGTAAATATTCATAGATAAAAATAATTAAACTCTATGTATACATAGATGTTTTGAAAACTATCGATGTTTATTGAGTGATATCCATTTGCAGAAAGAATGCATAGTTTATAGATTTAATTTTCTTGTACATAATTTTAAGCGTATGTGGATTTAGTTTATACAAAAACAATTAATATGTAAAATATACATTGTATTATTTATTCATTTCTTCTTTTACTCGTATAATAAATAGATTTAATAGAATCAAAATGAGCTAGAACAAGTTTGCTTATTTGCAACCAGAATAATTGAGGTATCGGCTATAAATTAGGCATTCCACACATTGTGATTCTAAACTAAACTATAATATTTTAGGATGATCGTTAAGAACATGAACTTTCCCATCATACAAAATTTCATCAAAATCGTTAAAAGAAATTCTTTTTCTAATTGTAGATGTGAGCCGGATTTTGACAGTCGAACAAAAGTCATACGTTTAATTGTTTGTAGTTTTTGGCATATAATACCAAAAGTTATCTTTGAATGTAGCAAATGAACAACATGAATGAATGATGATTCGCATTTTGTACGTTTTACTAGTATGAACTAAATGACTAACTGACTAAATTTCAACATGCTGGAGGCACGTCTAGCGGTTTCGGAAATCCAGAAATTTAAAAAAAATTTGGTCATTTGGTGGTCAAACTTATCATTGGACATGTGCATATCAAATTACAAGATATGTTATAGAGATTTTAACAATAAGAATACATTTTGAGTAAATTATTTGGGTTCCGTATCGTATATTAATTTTTTGGATGTGTAACTAATTTGGTCACGATTTAAATTGACAAGAACTAGTTTAGTTGTCAATATATCGTCAATATATTATTAATTAATTAGAGGTATATACTACAGTTTAAACGTAGATTTTTGTTTTACAATGTCACACATTTTTATATTAGTTTAAATTATTTTTATCCCTTTCACTGATTCATAGTTCAGTTATTTTGTATTTGGTCGGTATTTTGTCTCGAATCTAACTATATAGTAATCTAATAATATATAAACTAAAATTTATATATTATTTCATGCGTTTCTTCTCATCAAGTTTTCAATAATATAATATTCTCAGTAAATACAATATAATATTCTCAGTCCGATACTGTGTGTATATATATATATATATATATATATCCCTCAATCCCTTACATTGAAAAAAACAATGACCTTAGAAAGATAGTTGAGTCTTTACTTATATCCCTTAATACGTCTTGTGTAAACAAACGTAATTCCTCTCATCTCTTACATGATAGTTACATAGTAATTATTAATTTCATGAAAAGTAATTCAATACAGTTTTAGAATCTTTCATTCGTTATATTTCTTCTCTGTTTTTCTTTCCCCTTTCGTTCTTGCTACTCCTCCCACTCCCATACGCGCGCGTGGCCTACACTGCGCTGCGTTGTACTTTTAACCTTGATAGTACACACAACGCTATGCTACCATAACATTAAATATAGGAGGGCAATATGTGCTCCTCCTATTTCTCGTTTGTTAATTAATTGTATTTTATTATTTTACACAAATTTAGTGTTAATATCAATTTTTACATCATAACTAATGTTTCCTGTTTTTTCCTGGTTTGGTATGTATAATTTCCTCCTTTTTATATTAATATTTTTCATCATTTGTGTATTTATGTTAAATGTTTTTTTAGATTACTGAATGATGACACACATCAAGTGTCGAAACGTATAATGGAATAAATAATTTTGTTATTAATCATTTTTTAATTCGACGGTTGGGCTGCAAAAAAATTTACAAATATACATATATATATATATATATATATATATATATATATATATATCTTGAGGATTTTTTATTCGACGTTGAAACATATTGAAATGAATAAAACAGCCAATGTTCGATTTAAAGGTGACTTAGGCACATGATTTTTGGATTCTAGGGATCAAAATAAGATACTTTGCCAAAGAAACCTTACCTCTGAAATGATTTCTGATGTCCCGTGTATTGACCCAAAAATAAGGGTTAAATGTAGAATAACCTCTCAGGGGGGGTCTCAGGGGGTGAACCACGGGCATGGGTGGATTGGCTTTCTAAAGTTAGTAGGGGTCGGTCATACATTTGGACGCGATTGGGACACTCTAAATGGGTCAATATGGAACTTTTCAAATTTCATCCCTTATCTTTGGGTCAATGCACGAGACATCAGAATTTATTTAGAGATGTGTTTTCTTCAGTAAAGTATCTTATTTTGATCCCTAGTATCCGAAAATCATGTGTGTCTAAGCGACCATACAAATCGACCCGCTCTAATATATATATATATATACATATATTGAAATGAATAAAACAGCCAATGCGTCGAATGTAAAGAATTTATTTTAATTTTTTATACGTTTCGAGACTAGATGTGTCTCATCATTCAGCTAAAAGAAATTTACATTATAAAGAAAAAGTTTTAAAAAATGAATTTATATTGGAAAAATTAATTGAAAACAACAATTATACACACCAGATCAGGAAAAACCACACTAATTAACACATTATTCAACACCACAATCACATATTACTACTGTAGGAAAGCAAAAATAATTTAAGAAAAGACCAAAAAAGGTAAAAGTAAAATTGTATGAAACACATATTTTGTTTTTAACCGATAGCATAGCGACACGGTTTGACTTATTTGCTATGCAACGCCAGAACGCGAGCAAGGAACAGTGGGGATATCAGGGGCGTAGTAGAGAGTCAGATTTACAGAAATTAATTATATTTTGATAACTTTCTGAGAGTAAGCAAGAAGAACTGCGTTTGTTCACACAATTTGAATTTAAATAGATAAAACATGATTCAGAAAATCTTCTAAGGTCTACATTTTTTTCTTTATATAAACGTATAAAAAATTAAAATAAATTCTTTACATTCGACGCATTGGCTGTTTTATTCATTTCAATATGTTTCAACGTCGAACAAAAAATCCTCAAGATATACATATATATATATATATATATATATATATATATATATATATATATGAGTAAGTTCTTGTGGGGCAATACATCAAAGAATAAAAAGCAAAGATTTATAAATTAATCTTTAATTCCAAACATTCAATTTAATGTCATCATCAGTGGATCTAAAAACTTAACTTAACTTAAAAGATTAATTTATAAATCTTTGCTTTTTATTCTTTGATGTATTTCCCCACAAGAACTTACTCATATATCTCAACATCAAAATCAACAACTAAATCATATATATATGCAGGGCCAGTCCTGCCTTGGATGCGATGCATGCAAAAAATACGGGCGCACGCCTTAGGGGACGCCAAAACGAGTTTTTTTATTTTTTTTTATTTTACGTAAATATATACATTCTATTTTACAATATTTTATACATAAGTGGATTTATATTACTATTCTTCAAAAAATATTCTTTCCTTTTTTCTTTTAAATTTCTCTCAATGAGTGTTATTTCTTCAAAACCATGATATAAATTATATAAAATTCCAGATAGCAGCCAAATTTTAACATCTTTTTCTTTCTTTGATTTATTTTGTATATCTATTTTGATAAGTTTATCGTCATCTTCAGTTATATCTATTTTCAAGATTTTTAGTTTTGTTTTCATCCACTCCCATATAATTTTCTTTTTACCACATTCAGTTAAAAAGTGTAAAGCATTTTCCTCCTTATTGCATTTTTCACATTTTTCTGTGCTGCTCATTTTTATTCTGAAAAGCTTTGCGTTCATTGCAATGCATTCATTAACTATCAAATAATTTGTTGTTTTCCATTGTGAAGGAATATTTTTATTTTCTATATTCCTTCATATGTTTTTCCAATTATGGTGTGGTTTTTTTTCCATTATTTTAGGGGTGAAATTTTCCAGCAAATTGTTATAAATTTCTTTTGTTTTCGGCTTCTCCGTGATCCATATACAATTTTACATTCATTTTTAATTATTTTCGGTAATTCATTATTTTCTTGCCAAAATTGCAAAAATTCACCATTGACTTGCTTTTCATTCATTTGTTTAATCATTCATGTTTTTAATGAGTAAAGCTTCGCATTTCTCCTTGGTTGATATTAGTTTTAGACCTCCTTCTAATTGTGTTAATTTGAGTTGCTTCTATTAATTCGAAGTCTGTGTCCATTCCATATATAAAATCCTAGCAATGCTTCAATTTTTTGTGAATAGACCTTTTTCATTGGCAAAACCTGTGCAATATACCACACTTTTGATAAGGCAAACTGATTTACATTCCATATTTTTTGTATTATATTTAGTCTCCTGGAGAGCTATATTCAAAGTTATTCTTATACTATTTAATATTTTATCCCAATTTTTTTATCATTACATTTAAATTGTTGTTGACTAACATCCCTAAATATTTAAATTTTGATTTTTCTGGTATTTTATTTGTATCTCTCTTCCATTTTGAACCAAGTGGCAGATATGTTGATTTGTTTTCATTTATTTTAGCACCTGAACATTTACAGTATGATTTTATAATTTTTAGTGCATTTTTTTCTTCATAATTTGATTTTATGATTATTGAGACATCATCTGCATACGCGAGTAGTTTTATCTCTTTATTACCAATTTTTTGACCCGTTAATTCATCAGCAAGTAGTTCTAATAACGGATCAAGTCCACTAGCTGTAAGTGGAATTCTGTCTTAAGGCAATTAAGGCATCGTGCCTTAAGGCAAATTGCTGGAACTTCCCGTACCAAAAGTTATTATTTTTTTTAAAAACGATTGACATTTTTTAAAAAAAATTACTTCGAAAAAATAAGATTTTTGAGAAACTATAAATTGGACAAAAAATTACTTTTTTTGAAAAAAAAAAAAAAAAATTTAAAAAATTTAATTTTTTTTGAAAAAATAATGTTTTCTTTATTTTGGCATATTTTGGAAGATTTGAACTTTTTTTCAAAGCGGCATACTGCTTTAACTGCATAGAGACAAAATGTCAAAGCGCGTAAGCGCCGCGTCGCCGTCTAACGAATAAACATTGGTACGGTACCCATAGGAATGCAAACAAAATTTATACTTATTGTTAAAATCTCTATAAAATATCTGATAATTTGATGTGCATATGTCTAATGATCATTTTTGACCGCCAAATGGCATTTTTTTTACTTTTTTCGTTAGATCTCCGAAACCGCTAGACCTGCCCTCATGAAAATTTGATCAATTCTTCACCTTGTCAATACAAGTCAAATGTTATTTGATTCATTAAAATCGGACGCCCCGTTCTCTTAAAAACTGAGTTACCGTTATCGGCACTTTTTGCCCCGTATCTTTGGAACGGCTCGACCTTCCTTCGCCAAAAACTAATCAGCACGTCTCCTTATCAATACGAATCGAATGCTTTTTGAATTATTCAAATCGGTTGATCCGTGTTCCCGAAATCGTCGACGAAAATTTGTATCCGCACATACATACACACACGTACATACATACATACATACACACACACACACACACATACATCCATTTTTTCTAAGGTATGCCAAAATGTTCAGAAACCTCTGAAACGTAAAGATTTATAAAAATTTCCATTTTCGATTTTTTTGCGATTACTATAACTTGCCCTACGGGAAGTTAATAAAACCATCGATAGAGGGCATCCTTGCCTAACCGATCGTTCAATTTTAAATCCATGTGATAAATGTCCATTAATCAATAATTTCGATGAAGCATTCCTATATAATTTTTTTATGACGTTAGTTATTTTGTCTGGTATTGATATTCTCCGGAGAACATTAAATAAGTATTCGTGGGACATTACATCAAAGGCCTTCTGAAAGTCGATATTCAATAGGGCTGCTTTAACATTTTTTTCTGAGTTGTGAAATGTTATTAAGTTCCTGACAATTGTTAAGTTATTAATTATATTTCTTTCTTTCATGCAGCACGATTGATCTTTATTAATTATATTCTGGATACTATTTTTAATCCTGTTAGCTATAATTTTATAGAACAGCTTAATATCAGTGTTTAGCAGAGTAATAGGTCTATAATCTTCTGCATATTTTGCATGTTTTGCTTTAGGAATCAGAATTATAATGCCTTCTGTATATTCTTTATTTATCAGCTCTGGTTTCGCCAAGAATTCGTTAAACAATCTAACAAAAATGGGTGTCAAAATGTCAATATATTTTTGATAGAATTCATAAGGAATTCCATCAATTCCCGGAGTACTCTGTTTTCTTGCTGATTTAATTACATCCATTATTTCATCTTTAGTTATTTGTTTTCTTAGGTTTTCATTTTCTATAATATTTATATTTTTCTTGTACTTCTGAATTATTAAGTTCATATTTTCCTTGTCAATTTCTTTTTCTTGGTATGTTAATTTAAATATTTTATCGAATTCTTCAATAATTTGCTTAGTATTATTTAAGGTTTCATTTTTTGTATTATTCAATGTTTTTATATATTTATTTTCTCTATTCCGTTTTTCTTTGGCAATTTGATATGTAGTCAGACGATCCTGTTCAGAAATATGTTGGTTTTCGATCTTATTTTGATACCTTCGTTTCTAATGTCATATAGTTTCCTGATCGTAGCTTTAGTTTCTTCAATAATGTCCCACATTCCATCGATGTTATTATGGTTTGTTACCGCTTCTTTCAATATTGCTTCAAAATAATTAATTGTATTATTAAATTCACTAGCTTGTTCTTTTGCAAATTTTTTTGAAATTCGTCTAATTGTTGGTTTTACGTTATTTTGCCACCATTGTGTTATATTATTGTAGCTTGCATATTCTGTCATTTTTTGCAACTTTTCTTTAAAAATGGCATCAAATTCATTGGCCTGCAAAATCTTTGTGTTCATCTTCCAATAGCCTCGTCCAATTGTTGGTATTGACTGAGCCGATTTAATTTTCAAAATAACAGCGTTATGATCTGAGAATACAATTGGGACTATTTTGCAATCAACAATATTTTTTATTATAGCTTCATCAGCATAAAAACGATCTATTCTTGAACCCGAATTTCCTCTAATAAAAGTATACTCAACCTTATTTTTATTTTTTTTTCCCAAACGTCTTTTAATTTAAGTTGTGTCACTACTCTCTTTAAAGCACCGCTAAAATTTCCTTTACCTTTTTGATCTTTGGCATCAGTTACGCAATTAAAATCTCCTGCTAAAACTAAACTTGAATTATTACTGCCAATCACACTAGCCATGTCTATTTCAAATAATCTTTCCCTCTGTGCACGTTTTCCATTTCCTGCATGTGCATATACATTTAGAAAATTAATCCCATCAATATTTGCCCCTAATAGTCTTGAATTCTCATGCATCTTAATGTTTTTAACTGTTAATCGAAATCTAGTTAAAATTGCTGTGCCTCTTTGGTTTTCATTTATATTAATTATGTTTTGATATGGCTTAAAAAAACTTAAATTAATTTCATTAACTTCCTGCAAAAAAATAATATCTAAATCGTTGTCTATTATAAATTTTCTCAAAAGTGTTTTTGTCGTCAAACTTCTCATTTCATTTACATTTATTGTCGCAATATTTCTAATTTTGTCATCAGCCATTGTAGTGGTTTATGTTTTAAATTTTTTCAATTTGAAAGCCGTTTTTATGGACTGGATTTTCACCATATTCTTTGTTATATTTAACCGAGTCATCTATCTTAATTTCATCTTCTTCTTCGAGAAAATCTGTAAGACTTGAATCAGTTTCCATGGATATTTTGTCAACATCTTTCATAACTTCTGCTGTGTTTGGTGTTGTTATTTTAGTTCGTTTAAATTTAATTGGCGTCTTCTCAATTTCTTCCATATTTTGTGTTCCTTCTGTATTTTTTTTCTTTCCGTATAAAGTTTCATTTATTATTGTCATTTTCTTTTCTTTATTTATTTTAGAATGTTCTTTACTATCATTTTTTTCCATTGCTATCTTTTCGGTTTCTCTTTTCGTAATTTGTTCTTGAAATCTATGTTCTGTTGTGTATAAATTTTCCGTATGGTATCCAATCGAGTCTTTTCCTATTACAATCTTCATTCTTTGATCTATTTTGGAAGGCTCCGTGCAGTTGATTTTTAAGTGGTTTTCAGCTCCACAATTGAAGCATTTTCTGGGTTGACCTTTAATTATAATTGTGGTAATTTTACCATTAATCTTAATTCTGCTTGGTAATTCTTTTTTATTTCCATGAGTATTGTTCTGTTGCCAGTTAAACATGAAATTATTCCCTCACCGCCCCACATGTCTTCTTGATATTCTAATATTTTTCCATATTCTGACATAATATTATATATATACTCTTCCGAGATTTCCCATTGAATATTAAGTAACTTGATCCACTGAGCCGGTTTACTCGTACATTTTATTATTTTTCGTTTTAAATTTCAGATTTTTTTCGTATTTTTCTTTTATCTTCTTTACAATATCTTCCTTATTAAATTTTACGTTTAATATTTTATATTCCATTGAAATTCCGTGTATACTAGACACATTTTCGAACACACTTTCTATTATTTCTTTTCGCCACATATGCACTTTTAATGGCAGAATGGGACCTTCTACCATTTAAAAATTAAAAAGAAGCGTATTTACACTTTTGAAACGCTCCATTATTGTTTGCTCGAACAACAGGCTATGCCTGCTACACTTGCCGTGTTATTAAGTAAATATCACTTACTTACACGTAATAGTCTACTTCTACTAGGTGTTCCTGTTCACTAGTCAGAATCACGAATCGAACTGATTCAGAAATAAAATTTTTAATACATTATTCGTATTTTTTTTAATATAAAATCTAGAATACTTAATAGATTATGATAAACAATCTAACTTAACTATGGATACGTAGAAACAGAAAGCATATTCAGTTTGCAATGTGATATCTGTAAAAACAATTAATTACTCAATTAATTGTTTCTAATTATTAATTCATAACTTATTAAATTTTTCTTCGATCGAAGTTAATATGGAATCGAAAAAGAAATTATCTAGTGTTCAATACCGTAAGCGCAAACCTACGAAAGTTTAAATTATTGGGCATTATTGATGAAAAATTGCGATTTAGTTTGAACGGAACTTGTTAAAAAAAATAGATACAAATTATAATAGAGAAGAATTGAAAATGGAAAGTCAGCGCTTAGAAAATGACTATAAGACCGAGAAACTTAATTGTAACTTATGTATTTGTTGAAAATGTTTCGCATCTGATTAACTTTGAACTTTGAAGACATGCGTGGTTAGGTTTATGAAAATGGAGCAAATATGAAAAATGGAAGCATAATGTACTTACAAACAAAACTCGTGAGCTTTTTTATACCTAGTGGTGTCCATACTAAATTTTAAGCAGAAATATACAGATACAAATATAATTGTGTTTTGTTTTCGATATAGTTCAGGAAGTATGTAATTTCTTTCCATCTTTTAAAATACGTTAAAAATTTAACTTTAAAACCACAATCTGATATTCTGAATCAGATGGGAAAGTAAACATGAATACAATTTGGCTTTACGATATCAATAAGTTACTGATGCAATTTTGGATATTGTAAATAATGAAAAAAAAAAAAAATGAAATGGATCAACCTGGATCCGATACCATTGATCAAAATTTTCTTAAAATTTATATTTAAAAACAAAATTCAAGTTTAGCATAAATTTATAAAATTTATCATAAGTAATCAAGTGATAATTTTACTTATAATTATAATATATAATATTCTAAGCAAATTTGCTATTAATTCAAAACACCACCTATATTACTTTCAACATACATGTATTTCATAAACACCATTATGCAAACATACAATTAACTGCATAATATTTTTAAACTGCATAAATAACTGCAGAAATTTTAACCTCTTAAGTGGTATCGTGCAATCTGATGGTATTGTAGGAATCCGTTTTAAAACTTCCTTGCAGCATTCCATATAGCTGTATCAGATATTCCCATTCAATTAATATTACTCAATAATAAATGCTTTTATAAATCTAGTTTAAAACTAATTGATGCACGATATTTTTGACCAAATCCTCTTTGGTCAACATATAATTACTCATGCAAAAAACATTGATTTTCTAATTCAAGTCCAGAAACGGGCATTGTTTGTCCCTGAGCCTTAGTGATAGTCATCGTAAATGCCAATCGTATCAGAAATTGTAACCTCTTAAGTGGTATCGTGCAATCTGATGGTATCGTAGGAATCCGTTTTAAAACTTCCTTACACCATTCCTTGCAACATTCCATATAGCTGTATCAGATATTCCCATTCAATTAATATTACTCAATAATGAATGCTTTTATAAATCTAGTTTAAAACTAATTGATGAACAATAATTTTGACCAAATCCTCTTTGGTCAACATATAATTACCTGTGCAAAAAACATTGATTTTCTAATTCAAGTCCAAAAACGGACATTGATTGTCCCTGAGCCTTGGTGATAGTCATTGTGGTGTCAGAAATTGTAACCTCTTAAATGGTATCGTGCAATCTGATGGTATCGAAGGAATCCGTTGTATAAAAATTCCTTCTCATTTAAAACTTCCTTGCAGCACATGCCTTCTGTTTTATTTCTAAAGTTCATTGCCTTGTTCATTACCATAAATGATGCTCGTGTTAATGTAGAGCATATTTGTTGCCTTCGTAAATCTTGGGCTGTAATATTAACACAATCTGTTGCAGGCTGTAATAATAACACATTTTATTCATTTTAGTTTTCTGCTTAATTTACTATCAAACACTTACTATGTTTTAATACTTACTTGGTTATTTTTCTTTCTTGGTATATATGAACATACATACCATGAATCGTAATATTCTCTGCTAAAACTCTTCTTTCAATAAGCAGAATTGTTTTCAAGCTAATTTGATTTCATAAACGATTCCATTAATAAACATCAAAAATCATCAATAACCTCACCTTACACATGTGTATGCTTCTTTATCATGTTACCAACCGTAGAATCATAGAAACGCATCGAATCGCTCGTGCATTCGTTGCTCTATGGTCTTTGCTCTATAGTGGTAGACTGACACGACCTTAAAACATGCTAATTTTGACGTTTAGCGGTCATACAAAGGTCATTGACCTTTGATCATACTTTTAACGGACGCTATGAAGTTGGCGTCGGAACGAGTGTTTAGCTGTCATAAATTGATTGTACATTTCACGGACGACATGAAGTTGTCGCCGACAAGAATAGTTCGGCGAAAAGAGTAGTTTAAATCTGGCAACCGAATATGAAGATCCTATACGATATATAATATATGATGGAGATATCATATTCAAATATTGTCTAGGATCGAATTTTGCAAAGATGTTGGCCTTTAACGTCGAGATTTAGGAATTTGCAATAACAAATTATTTATATTTAATCTCTATGACAAATATTTGAGAAAGAACGAAATATAGTTATTCCAGAACATATTAAAACCAACATTATGGAGTGCTTTGATTTGGTATTCAAGTATTATAAGATCAAGTTTCAAATTTGTCATGAGTAGGGTCTCATTTGACTGCAGTTAGTTTTTACTAAATAAAGGCTAGGACGTTAATAATAATAACAAAATAAATTTAAACTAGAATTGAATGTGATAATATAGCCTACTGGCGTTAGGACAAATAAAACAATCAAATTTGCACCCACCTTTTGCAAATTATATACATTTTTAGTGTAAATAATAAACATGAGATTATTTTTGCTAACAATATAGCTAGTGTAAATGATAGCAAATTCAATAATATCATTTAGCCCAACGAATAATTTTACTAAAAATTATATTTAAACAATTTATTTTAGATCAAATACTAATAATTTCAAAGAATAAAAAAAGAATAGTACTTATTTTATTTAACATTTTTATTAAAAATCAATAATATATAAACATTTTATATTATTTGCAATATGAACCATGCAATAATAACATCCAAAAGATATGAAGCATGAGAAAATTATCGCAAGCCAAAGCCAAACAGAAAGAAGTAGATACTGATTGCTTAATATTTAGATTTTTTATTATTAACTCTTTTATTTACAACTGTCCAGTAAAGGACATTCAGTAAATTTGATGAATTTAGGTGGAAACTTAAAAACTATACTACTTTCACCATCCAAAAACCATATTGTTAAATTAATAAGATTTCTATATCTTTCGCAGTTGGAAAAACCATGACAACTGATAAAATGTATTCATGTGCATATAGCTACATTATATTTGCAAAAGCTGCAGGTCATTCTACCTTAGAAAGTCATATGTATTAATTTGTCAAATTGACATAAATCAAATATAATGATGCCAATACAATTGGGTTTATTCTCTATTTAAATCCATTTGTATGATTAGTCGATGCAACATATTATAATATCCTATCAAGCAAAGATCATAATATACTGGTTCTTGATTGTGTACCTAAAAGAACAATTTATAAGTTATACAATACAGAATACAAATAATCAGTATATGTAAAGCACTACATACCTATAAAATGTTCTCTCGAGCTGAGTGGAGAATTGGGAATGGAAGATGGATTAATGTTAAAATGAGTAGGCGGTGTAGCAGTTTGTGAAGATAAATACATGTAGAGAGTTGAGGTTGATGATGAAGAAGGTTGTAGAAGTAAAGACTTGTACGGAGCTAAGATTTATGATAGAAGGTTGTGGAAATAAAGATGTGAAGCCCAAGAATTGAAATTGGAAAATGATAGTTAAGATGTAGAGACATGTGAAATGGAAGAAGGTAAATTGAAGTGTGTAAAGGATGTTGAAATAAAATGTGCACGTGAAGGAAAGGATTTGCGAGGAACTATGTGGATGAGCATAGGTGAACGGAGCAATGAAATTGATATTGGAGAGTAATGTTGAAGATGTGGACATATGTGAATTGAAAAAAGGTAAATTGAAGTGTGTAAAAGATCTTGCAGGTGAATGGGTTGCTGAAGAACAAGATTTGGCAGAAACAAAGGGTAATGAAGATACATTATTAGTAGCAGCAGGGATACCGTTGTGAATTTATTTAACATGCCTTATTAACGACGATTTCTATTTAAATGTGTTGTTGTGTAATGACCAGACATTAGGCAGTTCAGGTTTTAAACCATGTTTCTGTCTCATGTGCCAAAACAAAAACCCGCGAGTGGCGCAAGGTATCTGGCACTCTCGACAAAATGAATCTCATTCAATATTCATGGCGCAAACTTGATAATAATTGAAGGAATATAATAGAATATACGTAATAACAAATAATGCTAAACTATAAATTAAAATAAAAAGTCTAACCTAACCTAAAATCGAAGCCTAACCTAATTTAAACTTTGTGAATAAGGAAGAAAATAGGCGTTAAAAAAACGTGAAGAAGTACGAATAATAATAAAAAGTAATTAAATATCCAAAAAACAATTAAACCTAATTGAAACTATACTAAAATGTATCCTAATCTAAATATATCGAATTGAAACTACACTAAAATGTATCCTAATCTTAATATATGGAATATACGGAATGATATAATAAACGAGAAAGCCTAAAAGAGTAAACATGAATGTAAATAGCAAAAAAAATTAATTAAAAACAACGTAATAATAATAATAAACAAGAAAAAGTTCACTTGATAACTAACGACACGGACGCGTCGCAACACGAAAAAGAACCGCCATAATATTTGACACGCTGTTGACAGTTGATGTACAGATCTACTTGTTGACAGTTGATGTACAGATCTCCTTGTTGACAGTTGAAGTACGGTCAAAATTAAATGGCCGATTAGCAGTATTTACTTAGAGTTTCTAAACACCGGATAACAAAGTGCTGAGAAAGCTGGCTGAAGTTAGCTGTAACACATTACAGATTTGTCAAATCTTTTGCACTGTGCTTTCAACTTTTTTATGTTGGATTCGCTGTTACGATTACTCCATTACTATAATTTTTTTTTCGGCGTGCTTATTGTGTAACTCGGTCGTCTCGTATTTTATATTTTTTATTCGCGTTTTCTTTCATTACGTTTTTTTGCTACGTGTACTAATCATTTTGTGCTTTTGTTGATTGTGCGCTATTTTATTTCTTTACATTTTATATTTGTTGTTTTATTGCGGGATTCAAGAGCTTCTATAGGGAATAAGGTTAGTTTCTTTTCAGCAAGACACGCGAGTTTTTTCATCTCATTAGCTTTTAGTTTCATTCTATTTTCAGCCCCTATCACTTTTATTGATTAATTTACTTTATTCACTTAGATTCTTAACTTTAGTTTAATCACTTAGATTATTACATTAATTTTACTGCGATGTGAAACATGTATGATATGCTTTCATACATACTCTTGCACTTGCATAGATTATGTGGTAAGATCCATCATTTGCCAACAGATACAGACGTGCGGTTCTGGAAGCAGTGATGCACGAAAAATCTGAACAGTTGAGAGACTTACAAGAATCACACAATGAAATTGACAAAGAACCAGAAGATCAGATCTCTACTATGTTAAAACTAACTGGCGAAATTGAAAATGCCATAAAAAATGGACAGGTTGTTGATAGTGCACTATGCATAAAAAATTTAACCACAATCCTAAACCAAATGTCCTCATTTAAAGAAAGTAATGGAGTTCGCACAAATAAAAAAATGGAGTGTCAAAGAATGAATGCAAATAACAAGAAGGCTTAAATTGCTATTTAAATTATTTAATTTATTTAAATTTGATTTATTTATTTATTTATTTTAGTTATATTGTGAAGCAATCAATCTATTGCAATATTTTATATTGTCCTTTCGACAAATCGAAAGTGATGAGAGTATCAAAAAGAGATGATTAAGACAACAACATTTGTGACTGATGACGCACCAGCATATTTCAATGTTTGGTCTCATGTCATGGGAACACCAGAAAATAAATTGTTATGCATATTTTAATATAAGGGAAGAAGAAGAATGCAGATGGTTGATGACTTACGAGAGAAGAGGAAAATGTATTCTATGTGTATGCATACACCACATAAACAGGTATGTATACATTCATACAGAGCGAACTGGTTTTATTCTCCTAAATATAATAACGATTAGGAAAAGAAACTATGGTGCAAGGCATATCGTACCTTAAGGCAAATTGCTGGAACTTTTTGCACCGGAATTAAATATTCGAGGGAAAAAAAATCAGTAATCAATAAATATTGATTTTTGATTATAATAATTGTTTTAAACATTTTCAAATAGGTAATTATAATCCTATGTATTTTATATACATCTTTTTTTTTTGTAAGATATGCCCAAATGTTCAGAAACCTTTGAAACGTAAAGATAGGACTGATTAGTTCAATGACAATTAAGTCAAATGATAAATTGACTGGTTGGTTCATTTATAAAAATCTATAATAATGTAATAGTTTTTAAATTGTAAATATGATATTTCTTTTCATATTATGGTAATAGGTTTTGAATTGTCAATATGATTTATTTATTGTTACTTTACGGTAATAGGTTTTAAATTGTAAATATGATATTTCTTTTCATATTATGGTAATAGGTTTTGAATTGTCAATATGATTTATTTATTGTTACTTTACAGTAATAGGTTTTAAATTGTAAATATGATATTAATTGTTACATTACGGTGATACGTTTTGAATTGTCGATATATTTTTTATTTATTATTACATTATGGTAATAGGTTTTTAATTGTAAATATGATTTATTTATTATTACATTTTATAGTGATAGGTTTTAAATTGTGAATATTTGATTTATTTATTATAACATTACTAATAATAAGTTTTGAATCATGAAGAATTGTGTTTGACTGGTATGTGGTTGTGTGTTATACTGGTATGTGGTACAATTTGTTTTCTAATTTTCTTTCACGCCATGCTTTACTCATTAATATTAACATTGTGTAAATAGATTTTAACTTGTAAACTATTTATTGTAAATAACTATATATTTAATTCACATTCAATAAAAAATATTACCACGATTATGCTTTATCTTTTTTTTAAAAAAAAATAGCTTTGTTTCAGTAGCAAAATTATGTGATCTAAAAGTTTTCAGTTATTCAATGTTGCATCCTACAGTTACAGTTTAAACTACTGTTAAAAACTGGAACAGTCCTGGATTTGAATAATGCACTTATTCTGATAATAAAGATTGTGTTCTAAAATTCAATCATTTGTAGTCAACAATATTTGAAGTTTTCAACAATTATATTGCACACTAGTATGGAACAGATATAAGAAATGGTAAAAAAAATTATTTTTGATATTGTATCATACACGTAGTCTTGATATAATAAATACGAAAGATTGTAAATGTAGCAGTATTTGGCTTACATAATTATACATTTTTGTGATGAAGCAAATTTATGCACACAAAATAGTTCACGTTTACCAGTGTTCTTCAATTGAAATCTACCATACATAACAAAAATCCAATATTGCAACAAATTTCTGACTGAATGAAAAATTATTACTAAACAACAAAATAAGAAATTGAGGTTAAGTTTCGACAGTTGCGACAAATGTTTTGACATATATGAATGCTCTGCTGTTGGTGTGCCTGCTCAGAAGAATTTCTGATTTTTTGAATGTTGGTACCGTGATTTATTCGTTTCAGCACTTTGTTAATCCGGTGTTTAGAGCCGTGTGTATTTACTGGCTCCTGGTAGACTGTGGTGAGAACTCAAACTATGGTAAAATGTCAAAATGAAATAAAGCCAACTGGAGTGCAATAAATAAGAACCTACTTTCAAATACCCTGGAAACATAGATAAAAGAAGAGTATATAGATCGCTCTCTCGGGCCACATTTCGTTGCCACGTTTTTCGGTCAAAACTGTCAATTTGCCCGGGTTAGTTTCCCTCTCCCAATGTAGATGGCGCCAGCGTCGACCATGGGTGCGAATATAAAATGCTGAAGAAATGCACCAATATTATATAGACTGTTTGAATTCAAATTTTTTTTTTAAATTAAAAAACCAAAATTGAATATAAAAAAGCGTATAATTTCAACAATGACATGTTACATTATACTATTACAATACATATTTATAAGATATGCAATTTGCATAAATGTATATATTATATATTTGTATATATACACATATATAATGTGTACTGTAATTTAAATATATATATATATATATATATATATATATATATACATTGTATATATATATACATTGTATATATATATATATATATACATTGTATATATATATATATATATATATATATACATTGTATATATATATATATATATATATACATTGTATATATATATATATATATATATATACATTGTGTATATATATATATATATATATACATTGTGTATATATATATATATACATTGTGTATATATATATATATATATACATTGTGTATATATATATATATATACATTGTGTATATATATATATATACATTGTGTATATATATATATATATATACATTGTGTATATATATATATATATATATATATGAGTGAGTTCTTGAGGGCGATACATCAAACAAAGAAAAGCCAAAGATTTATAAAATAATCTTTATTTCCACACGTTTCGACATTCAATTTAATGTCATCATCAGTGGATATTACGTTGGTTGGTTACATATAGAGAAGTGTACACAGCACTAGAGATTGGCACTAACATTTATACAACTAACTTGTCAGCACTATGCATTTTTTATATAATTTTTTTGTATGATGTAAACAGAAAAATGATAGTTTTATTGAACAAAAATGTAAGTAGAATTATGTAATTTCTGCCACGACTTCTGTACTTTGCTAGTACCGAGGCATGTATATGATACATGCCTCGGTACTAGCAAAGTACAGAAGTCGTGGCAGAAATTACATAATTCTACTTACATTTTTGTTCAATAAAACTATCATTTTTCTGTTTACATCATACAAAAAAATATAATATAAAAATGCATAGTGCTGACAAGTTAGTTGTATAAATGTTAGTGCCAATCTCTAGTGCTGTGTACACTTCTCTATATGTAACCAACCAACGTAATATCCACTGATGATGACATTAAATTGAATGTCGAAACGTTTGGAAATAAAGATTATTTTATAAATCTTTGGCTTTTCTTTGTTTGATGTATCGCCCTCAAAAACTCACTCATATATTTCAACATCAAAATTAACTACTAAATCATATATATATATATATATACATTGTGTATATATATATATATATACATTGTATATATATATATATATACGTTGTGTATATATATATATATATATATATACATTGTATATATATATATATATATATATATATACATTGTATATATATATATATATATATACATTGTATATATATATATATACATTGTATATATATATATATATATATATAAATTGCACATAAATGTATGACGATTAGTGAGCTTTATAAACTATGCGCAAATAGCATAGAAACGTACATGAATGTATATATTATCCACTGTGTATGTGCATATATATATATATATATATATATATATATATATGATTACAATAGATGCTACTAAGCTTTATAAACCATGTACAAATGGCATAGAAATGTACATACATGTACACATTATATATATATATATATATATATATACATAAATTGCACATAAATGTATGATGATTAGTGAGCTTTATGAACCATGTGCAAATAGCATAGAAACGTACATAAATGTATATATTATCCACTGTGTATGTGCATATATATATATATATATATATATATATATATATATATATATATATCATATATGATTACAATAGATGCTACTAAGCTTTATAAACTATGTTCAAATAGAAATGTAGCATAGAAATGTACATACATGTACACATTATATATATATATATATATATATATATATATATATATATATATATAAATTGCACATAAATGTATGACGATTAGTGAGCTTTATGAACTATGCACAAATAGCATAGAAACGTACATAAATGTATATATTATCCACTGTGTATGTGCATATATATATATATATATATATATATATATATATATATATATCATATATGATTACAATAGATGCTACTAAGCTTTATACACTATGTACAAATGGCATAGAAATGTACATACATGTACACATTATCCACTATATATATATATATATATATATATATATATATATATATGTTGAAAAAGTTTAAATTTGATGTTAAAATGTATGATTGATTTCTTGGAGGGCGTAACATCAAGTAAAAAAAGAGAGTGAAGTAAAGATTTTTTTCAAAACATCTTTATTATTCCATACGTTTCGACGTAAAATTCTACGTCATCTTCAGTGGTTCTACAATTTAAAAAACAAAAAGGAAACGTTACAATTTGAATATACATAAGCAATAGTAAAAAGAAAAGTTTTTAACTAAAGAGAATTGCAAAAAACATTACTTACTTGAATTATTTATATTATCACTAACACATATTAATTTAACTTGTAAAAATTATTAATTATAGACAAGCACTAACTGTCAGTAATTTCTTTTTTTAAATAAAAAGAATAAAAGATAAAAAGTGATTACTAAATAAAATATTATACGTAATACACTTGTATCCGAGGCACAGTGCCAAACAGAATAATATGTTTGTAAGTGTTTGAGATGTGAAGTCAAAATTTTAGAAAAAACAAACACATGTGCTGGTTTTTGAACGAACGTCTTGGCGCGCTAAGCAAGTGTGCGTAATAGTGTTGTGCAACCGTGGTGTTAGGTATTCGATATGAGTTGGGAGACATTATTTAGAACAAATTGGTAATTTTCGCAAATGAAGCTAGTGTCTGTGCGTTTATTTAAACAATTATTTCTGTTCAAGAAAATGTAGGACGATTCTGAAAAGCGCCTTTGTGAGACTTTCGATTCGTGATGAAGAACCTTTGCGTCATAAAAATTGAAAGTATGGTTATTTAGTTTTAAATGTTCTGTGATCATTGTTTGCCCTTGATTTTTGTTTTTTGAATTATTATCGTGTTGTTTCAATCGTTTGATAAGGTTCTGTCCTGTTTCGCCAATATAGGTGGAATCACAGTCATTGCAAGATATTTTATAGACCACATTGGATACTCGTTCTAAACTAGTGCGCGGTTTTAAATTTGAGAAGAGGGAGTTGAGAGTTAAATCGATGTTGCATACTAAACGGAGATTTGCGTTGTAAAAAAGTTTTTTCCACATCGGATAAAGTTCTTTGATGTAAGGAAGGCAAATGGTACCTTCAAAATTATTGTCTTTTGTGGAAATTAAACTTAGGTTGGGGTTAGTTATTTTGTTTTTTAAAAAAGTGAGTCTATTGTTTGTGACGGATTTTATAAGATGTGGGGGATAGGAATTTTGTGTAAGGGTTTTGAAAATTAAATCTAAATTTGAGGTCCAAAATTGTTCGTTAGAAAGGAGGATAGCATGGTCTACAAGATTAATGATAGTACCTATTTTCATGTTAGAGGGGTGGTAAGAGTGAAAATTTAAGTACCTACCTGACCAAGTAGGTTTTTGGTACCAGTTAGTGATAATGCGGTTGTCTGTGTTTTTAATGATTTTGACATCCAAGAAGCTGATAGAGTTATTTTGTTCTTTTTCAAAAGTGAACTGAATGTGTTTGTTAAACGAATTGAAAGAATGAAGCAATAAGTCAAAATTTTGGGGAGGTATACAAGTGATAATGTCATCAACATATCTGTAATAAAAATAAGTGTCTATGTTGATGGAATTAAAGACTCTAGTTTCTAAATGTTGTAAGGATAATTCGGCTAGGGCAGGGGATATAGAAGAGCCCATGGGAGTGCCAAAAATTTGAAGATAAAAACTGTCATTATATATATATTATATATATATATATATATATATATATATATATAATAATATATATATATATATATGATAATAATATAATAATATATATATATATATATATATAATAATATATATATATATATATATATATATATATATATATATATATAATAATATAATATATATATATATATATATATATATATATATATATGTACATATGGTTGTTCAATGTCTTGTGTGGACAGGGTGGTGTGTCCAAGCCTCGCTTTCTTGTATTCCAATTGCAGCACTGCAAAATGAAATGGCCATTTCATATCACACACTATTCTTCCCTGAATTGAGATTGAGTTTTAGCTCACAGACCTGCCCTAAGGCACAGACTCCTATTATGTGTGTGTGTGTTTGTTTTCATGTCAAAAAACTATCTAAATTATATATTTTTTTCTAGATTGCTAGAAAATTTGAATATAATTTAGACATTATCTATACCATATAACTAAAGTATTGAGAATTGATCCGAATAATAAATACCAAACAAAAGAGATAGAAGTTACTAGAACTCTCTTAATGCGCTCAAAAGGTAACTTAAAATCCTATAAGTCTTTCTCATGGAATAAAGCATGGCAGAATCAATGTTAATAGTTCGGACTAACAATAGCATAAATCTAAGAACCGACACAAATATTTTACATGACACTTATATAAACATCATTAATAATTTATAAATTTTTTCATTTATCTTATTCTTTTCAATAAATTAATTTGTTTTTTCATTTTTATCGATTTTGTATGCGATAGCACTCCTTTTGTTTACATTATAATGATACCCTCTCTGTCTCCATCTATATAAGTACTTCAAAGGGTATGGGCGTGTTTCCATACAGAATTGGCCCCACCCTGGTATTTAAATAATTTTGATGTCATTTTGTAGGTATTTTCGAGAAAATACGACATACCAAATTTCAAATCCGTAGCTCATCATTTGGCCGAGATATCAGTGAAAACATGTGAAAGTGGCCCCTTTTTTCAAACTCACTTTTTGTCGGAAATATGAGAGATATCGAAAAAATGTTAACGTCATTCTATTTATACTGATCTTGTCTATGTTGTTCATAACAAATAATGTGAAAAAATTATTTGTTAGTGTGAGAAAAAGTGAAAATAATTTTTTGTTTTGAATTTTCGGGTAGTGCGGTTGTTTGGACTAATTTTTAATTAGCATCATTAGAAGGGCTATTGAATTTTCTTTTGGTGTGCAAAATTTTGTTTTATTTCATGTGGTAGAACACATTCAAAATTAGAAAAAACCTGAGCAAGTACATGCTCGCGCTCATATAGCGCCCGTGTAAGTCGTCTCTCATTCGCAACGACTAGCAACAGCATTGCTCGCCGCGCGTCTTGATAAATTAAAACATTCTTAATAAAACACAAGATATATACATTTATATTTTGAATAATTATATATTTATATGTATATGTATAATAACTATTTTTATATAATTAAATATATATTATTTATATATTGCACAAGTATATTATATGATTTAATCATCATTAATAATTTATTAATTATTAATATTAATTATTAAGACCACTAAATAAATAAAATATAGATTGATAAAAAATATACATAATAATAGTATATCGGTATAGGATTACTATTCATGCTACAGTAATGTATACAAATGCAAGTATGGTAAGTTAGTCATAAATATATTAAATAATATCTTGAAGTTTTTTTTTAAATTAAATATTATATATTATTATTTAAATTAAAGATTATATTTTCAATATATTCTATGAAATGGAATTACTCTACTTATAAACGATATTAGAAAATTCGCGGCATTATGATTATATATTGTATTGTGGTAACAACTAAATTATATACTAATCAAATTAAATTGATACTAAAATATAAGAAAAGTGCAAAATCGACTGGTACAAAGGTGTAGATCACACAAAAATTAAAAAAAACATTATTCATTTAATAATTATTAAAAACTTCGTGATTAGTTAAATTCGAAAATTATATTAATTTTATTCTATCTGTATTTTGTTATATTATGTGTGGTTTATGCGAGCAAAATTTCAAATATCGTTTTAATTAAGGATGATACACAATAGTGCAGTAGTTCAATAATTATTATGAGTATTTATAAGTAGAGTAATTCCATTTCATAGAATTTATTGAAAATATAATCTTTAATTTAAATAATAATATATAATATTTAATTTAAAAAAAAACTTCAAGATATTATTTAATATATTTATGACTAACTTAGTATACCATACTTGCATTTGTATACATTACTGTAGCATGAATAGTAATCCTATACCGATATACTATTATTATGTATATTTTTTATCAATCTATATTTTATTTATTTAGTGGTCTTAATAATTAATATTAATAATTAATAAATTATTAATGATGATTAAATCATATAATATACTTGTGCAATATATAAATAATATATATTTAATTATATAAAAATAGTTATTATACATATACATATAAATATATAATTATTCAAAATATAAATGTATATATCTTGTGTTTTATTAAAATGTTTTAATTTATCAAGACGCGCGGCGAGCAATGCTGTTGCTAGTCGTTGCGAATGAGAGACGACTTACACGGGCGCTATATGAGCGCGAGCATGTACTTGCTCAGGTTTTTTCTAATTTTGAATGTGTTCTACCACATGAAATAAAACAAAATTTTGCACACCAAAAGAAAATTCAATAGCCCTTCTAATGATGCTAATTAAAAATTAGTCCAAACAACCGCACTACCCGAAAATTCAAAACAAAAAATTATTTTCACTTTTTCTCACACTAACAAATAATTTTTTCACATTATTTGTTATGAACAACATAGACAAGATCAGTATAAATAGAATGACGTTAACATTTTTTCGATATCTCTCATATTTCCGACAAAAAGTGAGTTTGAAAAAAGGGGCCACTTTCACATGTTCTCACTGATATCTCGGCCAAATGATGAGCTACGGATTTGAAATTTGGTATGTCGTATTTTCTCGAAAATACCTATAAAATGACATCAAAATTATTTAAATACCAGGGTGGGGCCAATTCTGTATGGAAACACGCCCATACCCTTTGTTTAGAATATTTCTGTAAGTGTTATATGTTTCTTTAGTACTGTGTCAAGCATTGCAAGGAATAGTTGGTGTTTTTTGTATACCAAAAATTAAATGAAATTTAAATAAATTATTAAAGAATGTGTAGTATATAAGTAACTGTTTTTGAAATTACACTGAAGATGAGACACACCATGGTCTCGAAACGTCTGTAATCATAAAATAAAGTTGTGTTAAACAAATCTGAGTGCTGTTTTGTTCATATTAAACAATTAATATTCGTTCCACTCATATCATAAAATTCTATATATATATATATATATATATATATATATATATATATATATACATATACATATACACACATATATATATATATATATATATATATATACATACATATACATATACACACAAACACATATATATATATATATATATATATATATATATATATATATATGTACATATGGTTGTTCAATGTCTTGTGTGGACAGGGTGGTGTGTCCAAGCCTCGCTTTCTTGTATTCAAAAATAGCCCAATTGCAGCACTGCAAAATGAAATGACAATTTCATATCACACACTATTCTTCCCTGATTAAGATCGAGTTCTAGCTCACAGACCTGCCCAAGGGCACAGACTCCTATTATGTGTGTGTGTGTGCTTTCATGTCAAAAAACTATCTAAATTATATATATCTTTTTCTAGATTTCTAGAAAATTTAAATATAATTTAGACATTATCTATACCATATAACTGAAGTATTGAGAATTGATCTGAATAATAAATACCAAACAAGAGATAGAAGTTACTAGAACTCTCTTAATGCGCTCAAAAGGTAACTTAAAATCCCAGCAACAACAATTCAAAAAGGTCATAAATTTGTATTGCAATCAAAAAAGAGGAACATATTCAAAAATAAGGAATAAAATTTATGCCTAAGATATTCTTGTAAAACAACTCTGTTTATATTCATCTTGGTGCTCAATCAAATAATGATTAAGTTACATTAAATCTATGTATAGTCTCTATCTGAAAACCTTTTCTGCACATTGTGTTAATCTGCTTTAAAATGTTGAACAAAATATCATTATCATCATTATCACAAAGAAAAAGAAATCATTATGTTCTCATAACAGTAACTGGCAAAAGTTCAAGAAAGTTATATGCAAACACATTTGCCAATTTAATTAAAAGATAAAACCAAAATTACTTTCATCTGAAAACCATATCAACAGCTTACTAAAATGAATTACTGTATGGGTATGTCATTTGAAAACTATTTTGCTGTTATCCGGTAAATTATTGTACAATTCATGATCTATATACTTCTCGATATCTGTTAAACGTATTATCACCAATAATAAATAGAAATAAGCTGTATAGCAAAATATACTCCATGAAGTAGCCACTTATTTACAATTTCTACATTTGCTAAAACATTTAACAACTTCATTATTTATTACTATAAATTTATAAAAAAAAACACATTCATGAAACAATCACAAAAAATATGAACATTGCGCACAGTTCAAGTATCAACTATTTGATTTGAAAAATTTTGAAAAAGACAAGAGCATGATCAGCAAATAAACTTTCCCTACCATTTGCCAGTTCTGAAAACCAACAATATGATCCTTTTAACAGTCGTAAAATAATGCAGATGATAATGATATTTCATCAAACATCAGAATACAGTTTTTGCTATTCAAATATTTTTTCTCTGCCATAGCTGAACCCAATGTTTGGAAAACAGTCTCATTAATACCACTATACAAAGGAATTGCTGAGAGCAACTTTCTCAATGTTTGAGGAGCAGGCAAAACAAATATTTTTCTCCACAAGTAATAACCTCTTGGAGTAATTTTATGCAGAGTTAAAGCAAGAATTTTATTATTAAGTGTAAATTTTCAACCTTTTGGCTTTTTCGTATGTTCTCTTAGTTGACTTAATATAAAATTAGGAGCACTCTTATTTAATGTTGCTGGGAGACAAGCAAAATTTTCAGCACATTTGAGACTTTCTCGTAACTCCTGCCTCAATGTTTTTTTTGTATATTTATCCTTCTGATTTCTTTTCTCAACACATTTGTTATATTGTATAAATTTTGTTATTTTCATAACTGGTCTCTGCACGGCTTATATCTTGAGTTAAGAACCTCTGCTAAAAAGAAATAAATCTAGAATCATTTGCTACGAACATAAATTGTAGTATAAAAAATTTTAAATAACAAATCTTTCAGGGACGGTTTTCCTTCTTCGGTTTTGCCTTTCTTTTGGCTTCAACATTCCTTGTTGCTCTACTGCTGTAAAGTCCAAGAAAGGCACAATAAAATGTTATATTAGAATAATATAAACAGATGAAAGCTCATTTAATGATAAAAGTTATTTACTTTGCCTGTCCATATCATTCACGCATGCATTATGAGACGATTCAAACATTCCTTGTGTCTCTACTAGTGTAGAGTCCAAGAAAGCTACAATAAAATGTTATATTAGAATAATACAAAAAAGTGTTATAAAAAGAATAATTTTTCAATAACATACCTTCCAGAAAGGGATTTAGTAAGACGGGTGTCTTGTATTTATAACCTTAAAATTCCTAGCATTGATACTGTTAAATGCCTCAGTTATTAAGCTACAATAAAAAATTATATCAGAAGTGCTAGTAATACATGCGAGTATTTTGTTGTGTGCATATTGACAAAACTTCTTATTCCCCTAGTTGATTGATAAAACTTCTTATTCCCCTAGTTCTCACCATCAGTGCTCAGCCCGGGCTCCAGTTATTTTACTAATCATTTTACAAATTATGTCATTTTCTGCAGAAAATACATGCATTTTTGCATATTTGTTGGTGTTCCGCATTGTTGTACACCGCACTTTCACATGATATTTGTTATGCTGCGTCCCCACTGCACGAATCCGTGCGGCGAATCCTGTTCGCGACGCACGCATGCGTTGGCTCTTGTGCGCGACGCACACTGCGAGCAATTTGATACATTTGAAACTTTTAGGATTCCATAATATTTTTTTTCTTGGTACAGTTCAATTATAAGAAGTGTAAAAAAGTATAACATCTTCTCTACGCATATCCATTTTCAAAATTGAGGATAAGATGAAATATCTCAATGCCTTAACTGTACAATTGAACTTATACCGTAGCACAGATCAACGTTTACGTACAAGTTCAAAGAAATAACGTATACGGATACAGAGGCAGGCTGACCAACAATTATCAGTTTTGAATAAAAATTATTACTTCTGTTCTAAATATAAATACTTGTCAGAAAAGACTTTGAGCAAAAATTCAGTCTGCATATTAATAAGATTTTAAATGATATTTAGCGTAATTGCAAATAATACAATATTACCATTTTTTTTTTGAAACATTTAATTTATTTTGAATAATAAATATATGATACGTCATATAAGTAGCAAGAGTATATATATATATATATATATATATACATGATAATATCATGATGATATAAAATTAACTCTGAAATATGATAAATAAAGTCTACCAAAATATATTTTAGTTGGATATACATATATTTCAACATATCTATAACTTAATTACCGATGTATTTCCTATACTAATAGTTAGATAAAATTATAATTAGTACATCAATTTTAATGACTGCTTACTTATTTACATTTTTGATCCGCGCTTTGACGCTAATCCATTAGTGTCGGTTCGGGTATCCTCGGCAGCCCGATGCGTCGGGTTGCTCGCGGCGGGAGCGAGCGCCGCGAACGCAAGCTATTGAAATTTTCGTGTCGCTTCGACCATGTTCGGCAGGGTACGTAATTCTAAAAATAAACCCCCCCTCCCATTTTCAAACAAAAAAAGAAGAAAAAAGTGCGCTATGGACATGCGCAGTGGACAAATTTAAAGGAAATTCGTGCGTTCGCACAGTATCACTCCGCTGCGCAAATTTGTTCGTGACGCACCATTCGCCGCACGGATTCGTAACAGTGGAGACGCGGCATTATAAACTTTTAACAAACATTTGACACTTTGACACTAAAATATTATTCCGCCATATTAGATTCTCAAATATTTTCTTTAGCCCGTTTTGTAGCGCTACCAGCGCTCCAATCGCGGGAGACGGAACTAAAAACGAGATTACAGACACGGTTCCTCATCCAGTCACTGGCGGCCATTTTTTGACACGACAATATACTTCATGAAGAGGTGACAAACAAAGCAGGCGTACCAATATAAAAGTGTAAATAACCCTAGTACATAATGACAGTTCATAGACGTCAATGTGACAGTTACAATTTAATTTCAGCTCTCATATATTAATGTATATCAATATATTATATATATTTAATTTTTTTCTACGATCATAATATTACGTAGAGGATTTAGTACTGTCATAGTATATAGTAATAATCATATTAAGCCTGAAAGTGGTAAAATGTAGTACTTATATAAGAAGTTTTATTCAGTAAGTTAAATAAACGTACAACTGTTTTCTCCGAAAAAGTTATTGTCGTATAAAAATGTGAATAATAATCTGTCGAAATAGTTGTGACGTGCTATTATATAGCTGAAATTTGTTAAATTCTCAATCAATTAGGTGGAGTTCTGTAAGGTACCACAAAGTTTTGTTCAGGCATTTGAAATTATTTCCATCCTTGTTATAAAATTAACAGTACGTATCGTATTGAAAAATTGAACCTAATTTTGGTCAACAAATAAAAGATTAATGCTTTAACATAAGCTTTAGCATTGTTTTTTTTTAATCAAAAATATACTGTTTTTTATAAAAGAAAAACTATTCATTTATAATGATAAAAATTTATTGATATTATAGAACATATTAATATACATATATTTACAATTTAAAACCTATTTCCATAATATTGTTAAAGCATGGTATAATAAATATATTTATGCAAATAATGCAAATACCAATCACATTTAATTAAAATAATTAAATTATTTGTCGTTAGATACAAAAATGCACACATAAGCAGTGTGTTATGATACTGGCAAGGCTATATAATGTATAGATATTTACAATTTGAAACACATTTCCATAACTTGAATGAATGGCATAACTTTAAATAAATTATGCAAATAAAGCAAACATCAATAATAGTTAATTATGAAGATAATTAAATTATTTCCAGCATTAAATGCAAAGAATGCAAAGAATCGGCTACACTTCTTGAATCATTTTTATTTATAAAGGTATCATTTGGTGGTAACACCCGCCTTTTTATATTTCATAAATCTTTCTTCGTTATCATGGAAGCTCTCAGTGGTCTCAGTAATTTTTTGTTATAACAATCTTCACGTATGTTTTTTATAATAAAGTCATGATATACGCCTGCTTTAATTTGATCTGGAAAAAATATATTACAAATGACAAAGAACTAACAACAATGTGATAATTGCATTTATGAAAATAAATTAATTATACCCTTGATGTTTCTGATCAAATTTTGATCCAGCCGCACATATTTTATCTAATTTCCATGTCCCACATGTGTCTTCCAGTAATCAACTTCAACATGTCCGTCATTATACACCATGCACATAATTCGTGAGGGACAAGCATGCCCAATTTTTTTGCTACCCCTTAAACATGTTTCCTTTGTTTGGTGACTGTGTGATCGATGGCGATTATAATATTGAATGGTGCAGCAATTGTCTTTTGTTATGTATGCTGCAGTGTCCTTCACATATGACGTAATACTGTTCTGTTCCATCTCAGTTTTCCAGCTGTAAAAATCTATATCAAATGATGAAATTATAGAAATGTTTGTTGAAAATCTTCATAATTAAAAGTTGACAAACCATTAATAGAAGAAAACAGTTTGTCTTTGTGTTCAATATTGATGTGATGATGACATTCAATATGTTTTTGTAGTGCGCTGTACCGTGTGTAAGCATTCCCGCAATCCTCAATGGGGCAAGTAATTCTGAGAACCCTTGGAGAACCTATAAATGAACAATTATGGTAACTTTGTGGATTTAATATTAAATATATTTAAATAATACTTATATTTTAATACCTGTAAAATGTTCTGAGTACAGCGAAGCATTATCTTGGGGTCTGGGTCGCGTTGGGGTCACTGGAAAGAATGTGAGCGATATGGATGATTGGGAAAGTAGTGGGGAAGATGGTTGTCGAATAAAGGAAACAGTATTGGAATTAGCGGTTGTCATATGAATTGGTGAAGCAGGAAGCGCATCCGAGTGGAAGGATGTTGTAGGAATTGGTGAAGCAAGAAAAGCATATGAATGGAAGGATGTCGTAGGGATTGATGTAGCAGGAAGAGCATATGAATGGAAGGATGTCGTTGGTATTGGTGAAGAAGCAAATGATGTAGAAGGATTTGGCAAAGCAGGAAGAGTTGTGTAAGAAGTTTTTGAAGCAGTAAGGGTACATGAATAAGAAGTAGTGGGGGAATTAATGAAGAGGGTAGAGCATAAGAAGGCAGCGCAAGGGATGTTTCTGGATTAATTCGGGAATCATAAAAATATGTGCATTGTAGTTTGGAGTCTGTAGGAGATGTATCAGGAATGGAGGAACGAAAAGTTTTGATGTGCCTTTGAAATGAGGAAGAAGCATGCAAATTTTTTTTGGCAAAATGTACATTCAAAATTTTGAAAGTACTCTTTAGGCTGTATGTGATGTACTAACCTGTTGTGACGGCAAAGAGAACTAGTGGAAGCAAAAGTTTTAAAGCAATGGATACATTGGTTTTGCTTTTTCATATTGAATATAAAAAAAGAAAGGGGTTGAACTATAGTATAAATCTAAACTAACTTAAGCTATGATTAAAAGATAACTTATGTATAAAAAAGAAATATGAACTAAAATATTATGAGCTAAAAGTAACGTAGAAATCAACTAACGAGATAAATATGAAATTTTTAAATGAAATGAAATCTAACCTAAATGTAACCTAGCTATGAATTGAAATGCAACCTAACCTAAGTGATTAAAACCTTATATATTTGTCTAAAAATAAAATAATGCAGATATACCTACTTCTAAAGCGATCTAAAAATTGTAAAATAGCTAGAACATAAATAGTAATATAATAACCCTAACCTATAAAACACGTAAAAACAAAGAAAAAGACCTTAACCTATAAAAATATGAACAAAATAATAAACTTAGTAAATAAAAAAAATATGTTAATATAATAATGACGAGCAACACACGATTCACAAGAAAATTATACTAAAACCGTATTAATAACGCACAAAATAATTAAAAAACGAGGTAGCAAAAAAAAAACACCGGAAAATAATAGATGAATAGGGAACGGGCAAGCTCATAAAAATGTCAGTGAAAACGCCATGACTTCACGGGGTGGCGAAAAAGTGCAAACACGGTTGCCAAACAAGATGGCGTTTGACAGGTTTTATTTCGTATTTTGACAGGTTTTATTCAAACTTATGTGCTTGTTAAAGATGGTTATTGCTTCTTATAATCGCAGTTTTTATCTATTTCTAATAATAATGCGGCATATCTGAGTCACCAATCATGTGCGTATATTAAGTGAAGAAAGCGCATGAATAAGAAAGTGAATTTTGTTATAATTAACGTTAGAAGAAATAAATTGCTTCGTTGGATAGATTTAATTGAGGTATGTACTCATATTAAAATGTATTTGCTATTGACCACCATATTAA